>NW_027458955.1:22500-27500 GCF_050624435.1 Tenrec ecaudatus
TAGGCTTAGGCTTAGGCTTAGGCTTAGGCTTAGGCTTAGGCTTAGGCTTAGGCTTAGGCTTAGGGTTAGGGTTAGGGTTAGGGTTAGGGTTAGGGTTAGGGTTAGGGTTAGGGTTAGGGTTAGGGTTAGGGTTAGGGTTAGGGTTAGGGTTAGGGTTAGGGTTAGGGTTAGGGTTAGGGTTAGGGTTAGGCTTAGGGTTAGGCTTAGGGTTAGGCTTAGGGTTAGGGTTAGGGTTAGGGTTAGGCTTAGGGTTAGGGTTAGGGTTAGGGTTAGGGTTAGGGTTAGGGTTAGGGTTAGGGTTAGGGTTAGGGTTAGGGTTAGGCTTAGGGTTAGGGTTAGGGTTAGGGTTAGGGTTAGGGTTAGGGTTAGGGTTAGGGTTAGGGTTAGGCTTAGGCTTAGGCTTAGGCTTAGGCTTAGGGTCAGGGTCAGGGTCAGGGTCAGGGTCAGGGTCAGGGTCAGGGTCAGGGTCAGGGTCAGGGTCAGGGTCAGGGTCGGGGTCGGGGTCGGGGTCGGGGTCGGGGTCGGGGTCGGGGTCGGGGTCGGGGTCGGGGTCGGGGTCGGGGTCGGGGTCGGGGTCGGGGTCGGGGTTAGGGGTTAGGGTTAGGGTTAGGGTTAGGGTTAGGGTTAGGGTTAGGGTTAGGGTTAGGGTTAGGTTAGGGTTAGGGTTAGGGTTAGGGTTAGGGTTAGGGTTAGGGTTAGGGTTAGGTTAGGGTTAGGGTTAGGGTTAGGGTTAGGGTTAGGGTTAGGGTTAGGGTTAGGGTTAGGGTTAGGGGTTAGGGGTTAGGGGTTAGGGTTAGGGTTAGGGTTAGGGTTAGGGTTAGGGTTAGGGTTAGGGTTAGGGTTAGGGTTAGGGTTAGGGTTAGGGTTAGGGTTAGGGTTAGGGTTAGGGTTAGGGTTAGGGTTAGGGTTAGGGTTAGGGTTAGGGTTAGGGTTAGGGTTAGGGTTAGGGTTAGGGTTAGGGTTAGGGTTAGGGTTAGGGTTAGGGTTAGGGTTAGGGTTAGGGGTTAGGGGTTAGGGGTTAGGGGTTAGGGTTAGGGTTAGGGTTAGGGTTAGGGTTAGGGCTAGGGCTAGGGCTAGGGTTAGGGTTAGGGTTAGGGTAAGGGTTAGGTTAGGGTTAGGGTTAGGGTTAGGGTTAGGGTTAGGGTTAGGGTTAGGGTTAGGGTTAGGGTTAGGGTTAGGGTTAGGGTTAGGGTTAGGGTTAGGGTTAGGGTTAGGGTTAGGGTTAGGGTTAGGGTTAGGGTTAGGGTTAGGGTTAGGGTTAGGGTTAGGGTTAGGGTTAGGGTTAGGGTTAGGGTTAGGGTTAGGGTTAGGGTTAGGGTTAGGGTTAGGGTTAGGGTTAGGGTTAGGGTTAGGGTTAGGGTTAGGGTTAGGGGTTAGGGGTTAGGGGTTAGGGGTTAGGGTTAGGGGTTAGGGGTTAGGGGTTAGGGGTTAGGGGTTAGGGGTTAGGGGTTAGGGGTTAGGGGTTAGGGGTTAGGGGTTAGGGGTTAGGGGTTAGGGGTTAGGGGTTAGGGTTAGGGTTAGGGTTAGGGTTAGGGTTAGGGTTAGGGTTAGGGTTAGGGTTAGGGTTAGGGTTAGGGTTAGGGTTAGGGTTAGGGTTAGGGTTAGGGTTAGGGTTAGGGTTAGGGTTAGGGTTAGGGTTAGGGTTAGGGTAGGGTTAGGGTTAGGGTTAGGGTTAGGGTTAGGGTTAGGGTTAGGGTTAGGGTTAGGGTTAGGGTTAGGGTTAGGGTTAGGGTTAGGGTTAGGGTTAGGGTTAGGGTTAGGGTTAGGGTTAGGGTTAGGGTTAGGGTTAGGGTTAGGGTTAGGGTTAGGGTTAGGGTTAGGGTTAGGGTTAGGGTTAGGGTTAGGGTTAGGGTTAGGGTTAGGGTTAGGGTTAGGGTTAGGGTTAGGGTTAGGGTTAGGGTTAGGGTTAGGGTTAGGGTTAGGGTTAGGGTTAGGGTTAGGGTTAGGGTTAGGGTTAGGGTTAGGGTTAGGGTTAGGGGTTAGGGGTTAGGGGTTAGGGGTTAGGGGTTAGGGGTTAGGGTTAGGGTTAGGTTAGGTTAGGGTTAGGGTTAGGGTTAGGGTTAGGGTTAGGGTTAGGGTTAGGGTTAGGGTTAGGGTTAGGGTTAGGGTTAGGGTTAGGGTTAGGGTTAGGGTTAGGGTTAGGGTTAGGTTAGGGTTAGGGTTAGGGTTAGGGTTAGGGTTAGGGTTAGGGTTAGGGTTAGGGTTAGGGTTAGGGTTAGGGTTAGGGTTAGGGTTAGGGTTAGGGTTAGGGTTAGGGTTAGGGTTAGGGTTAGGGTTAGGGTTAGGGTTAGGGTTAGGGTTAGGGTTAGGGTTAGGGTTAGGGTTAGGGTTAGGGTTAGGGTTAGGGTTAGGGTTAGGGTTAGGGTTAGGGTTAGGGTTAGGGTTAGGGTTAGGGTTAGGGTTAGGGTTAGGGTTAGGGTTAGGGTTAGGGTTAGGGTTAGGGTTGGGTTAGGGTTAGGGTTAACGTTAAGGTTAGGGTTATGTTAGGGTTAGGGTTAGGGTTAGGGTTAGGGTTAGGGTTAGGGTTAGGGTTAGGGTTAGGGTTAGGGTTATAATTACTTAACTTAGCTTAACTTAACTTAACTTAGGGTTAGGGTTAGGGTTAGGGTTAGGGTTAGGGTTAGGGTTAGGCTTAGGCTTAGGCTTAGGCTTAGGCTTAGGCTTAGGCTTAGGCTTAGGCTTAGGCTTAGGCTTAGGCTTAGGGTTAGGGTTAGGGTTAGGGTTAGGGTTAGGGTTAGGGTTAGGGTTAGGGTTAGGGTTAGGCTTAGGGTTAGGCTTAGGGTTAGGCTTAGGGTTAGGCTTAGGGTTAGGGTTAGGGTTAGGGTTAGGCTTAGGGTTAGGGTTAGGGTTAGGGTTAGGGTAGGGTTAGGGTTAGGGTTAGGGTTAGGGTTAGGGTTAGGGTTAGGGTTAGGGTTAGGCTTAGGGTTAGGGTTAGGGTTAGGGTTAGGGTTAGGCTTAGGGTTAGGGTTAGGGTTAGGGTTAGGGTTAGGGTTAGGCTTAGGCTTAGGCTTAGGCTTAGGCTTAGGCTTAGGGTCAGGGTCAGGGTCAGGGTCAGGGTCAGGGTCAGGGTCAGGGTCAGGGTCAGGGTCAGGGTCAGGGTCAGGGTCAGGGGTTAGGGGTTAGGGTCAGGTTCAGGGTCAGGGTCAGGTTCAGGTTCAGGGTCAGGGTCAGGGTCAGGGTCAGGGTCAGGGTCAGGGTCAGGGTCAGGGTCAGGGTCAGGGTCAGGGTCAGGGTCAGGGTCAGGGTCAGGGTCAGGGTCAGGCTTAGGCTTAGGCTTAGGCTTAGGCTTAGGCTTAGGCTTAGGCTTAGGCTTAGGCTTAGGCTTAGGCTTAGGCTTAGGCTTAGGCTTAGGTTAGGGTTAGGGTTAGGGTTAGGGTTAGGGTTAGGGTTAGGGTTAGGGTTAGGGTTAGGGTTAGGGTTAGGGTTAGGGTTAGGGTTAGGGTTAGGGTTAGGGTTAGGGTTAGGGTTAGGGTTAGGGTTAGGGTTAGGGTTAGGGTTAGGGTTAGGGTTAGGCTTAGGGTTAGGCTTAGGGTTAGGCTTAGGGTTAGGGTTAGGGTTAGGGTTAGGCTTAGGGTTAGGGTTAGGGTTAGGGTTAGGGTTAGGGTTAGGGTTAGGGTTAGGGTTAGGGTTAGGGTTAGGGTTAGGCTTAGGGTTAGGGTTAGGGTTAGGGTTAGGGTTAGGGTTAGGGTTAGGGTTAGGGTTAGGGTTAGGCTTAGGCTTAGGCTTAGGCTTAGGGTCAGGGTCAGGGTCAGGGTCAAGGTCAGGGTCAGGGTCAGGGTCAGGGTCAGGGTCAGGGTCGGGGTCGGGGTCAGGGTCAGGGTCAGGGTCAGGGTCAGGATCAGGGTCAGGGTCAGGGTCAGGGTCAGGTCAGGGTCGGGGTCGGGGTCGGGGTCGGGGTCGGGGTCGGGGTCGGGGTCGGGGTCGGGGTCGGGGTCGGGGTCGGGGTCGGGGTCGGGGTCAGGGGTTAGGGGTTAGGGTTAGGGTTAGGGTTAGGGTTAGGGTTAGGGTTAGGGTTAGGGTTAGGGTTAGGGTTAGGGTTAGGGTTAGGGTTAGGGTTAGGGTTAGGGTTAGGGTTAGGGTTAGGGTTAGGGGTTAGGGTTAGGGGTTAGGGGTTAGGGGTTAGGGTTAGGGTTAGGGTTAGGGTTAGGGTTAGGGTTAGGGTTAGGGTTAGGGTTAGGGTTAGGGTTAGGGTTAGGGTTAGGGTTAGGGTTAGGGTTAGGGTTAGGGTTAGGGTTAGGGTTAGGGTTAGGGTTAGGGTTAGGGTTAGGGTTAGGGTTAGGGTTAGGGTTAGGGTTAGGGTTAGGGTTAGGGTTAGGGTTAGGGTTAGGGTTAGGCTTAGGGTTAGGCTTAGGGTTAGGGTTAGGGGTTAGGGGTTAGGGGTTAGGGTTAGGGGTTAGGGGTTAGGGTTAGGGTTAGGGTTAGGGTTAGGGTTAGGGTTAGGGTTAGGGTTAGGGTTAGGGTTAGGGTTAGGGTTAGGGTTAGGGTTAGGGTTAGGGTTAGGGTTAGGGTTAGGGTTAGGGTTAGGGTTAGGGTTAGGGTTAGGGTTAGGGTTAGGGTTAGGGTTAGGGTTAGGGTTAGGGTTAGGGTTAGGGTTAGGGTTAGGGTTAGGGTTAGGGTTAGGGTTAGGGTTAGGGTTAGGGTTAGGGTTAGGGTTAGGGTTAGGGTTAGGGTTAGGGTTAGGGGTTAGGGGTTAGGGGTTAGGGGTTAGGGGTTAGGGGTTAGGGGTTAGGGTTAGGGGTTAGGGGTTAGGGGTTAGGGGTTAGGGGTTAGGGGGGGTTAGGGGTTAGGGGTTAGGGGTTAGGGTTAGGGTTAGGGTTAGGGTTAGGGTTTAGGGTTAGGGTTAGGGTTAGGGTTAGGGTTAGGGTTAGGGTTAGGGTTAGGGTTAGGGTTAGGGTTAGGGTTAGGGTTAGGGTTAGGGTTAGGGTTAGGGTTAGGGTTAGGGTTAGGGTTAGGGTTAGGGTTAGGGTTAGGGGTTAGGGTTAGGGTTAGGGTTAGGGTTA
>NW_027458956.1:0-32460 GCF_050624435.1 Tenrec ecaudatus
AAAACTCACTGTTTCCTGTATCATAACACTTCCTTTTAGACTTCAGTCATTCAAAAAACTCAACAAATAGCTTGCTGTCTCACTTCAAATTTTGTAGTGTGCAAATATGGCTATGTTTTCATTGTGTGTTTAGCCCTGGACAAATCAGCTTTGACCAGGAAGGTGAAGTCATGTGGAAAAACAAACCAAAAACACTAGCAGCTGTGTGTTGTGGAAGAAAACCCTGTGGATGAAGTGCAATTTTTAGGGAACAGAGACCAGTAAGATAAACCAATAAGTGTCCACTGTTCTGATGTTAAGGAGAACCCTGGTGAGGCAGTAATTAAGCACTTAAGGGCTAATCAATCAGCAGTTCAAACCCACCATCTTCCCCAAGGAAGAGTTACGATGTGGCAGTCTGACCCCCTTAAGATTTACATTTATTACCACTACCAACTGATCTGAGAGGGATAGCATTAGGGGATCCTGGATCGCATTCTTAACGAGCTCTAATGGCAGAGTGGACTCCTCATTGATCTCCTAACCGCAAAGAAAGTGGTTCTAACCTATCAGTTGGTCCATGTGAGAAATATGAGTTTGTCTGCTCTGGTAAAGATTTAAGCCTTGGAAAAATCAAAGGGTGAAGTTCTATTCTATCTTGTAGGGTCTCTATGAGTCAGCTTCAACACAATGATAATGAGTTTGCTTTGGAATTTTGGGATAGAATAGGAGAAATATGTGCAACAAAGTTAAACTTATTTTAAATGTTCAGTGGTATTGCTCAGAGAGAGATTCTTGGAACCCACAAGACTGTTGTCCTTAGGCACCTTCAGATCTGGAACTGAACTCACTCCCTTGGCTCAATCTTCAGCCAAACAATAGGTAGATCTATAAGGTAAAAAGTAACACTAATCAACTATTTGAATCAAAAGGATATAATTTATTCAAAGATAAAGTTCAGAAGGGTCAGGAAAGAAGGGGGAATGGAAACAGGAAATACAAGGAGGAAGTGCGATAAGTGATATTACGTTGAGCAGATTGCAGTCAATATCATGAAGCAAAATATGTGTGAACTGTCAAATGGAAAACGGATGTATTCTGTAAACCTTCACCCAACTCACAATAAAGAGATTTTTTGTCAGCCTTGGAAACCTATGAGGCAATACTATTCTGTCCTATAGGGTACCCATGAGTTGAAATCAACTCAGTGGCAATGGGATATTGATACTGATGCTTTCTGCCGATTCTAAAAAATAGGGTTATTAGCAATTATTGTGGAAATAGCATGAATGAGACTATGTAAATGGGGTTGGTTACAGATAAATTCTTGTAAATGTTAAAGGATAAGTGATTAAGGATGGACTTACCCAAAAAGAGAAAATTATTGCAAGACTTTGTTCCAGGGATAAAATAAAAATAGGTTTCCTGTGGGTAAGACTTAAGCCTATAGATATGGAATTTAAGGAACTGGTATTCCATGATGGTCACCTTCCCGACACAATCACTCAAGACAAAAAGTGGGTGTATAAACAAATGAGGTGAAGAAAGCTTATGGAGCCTAGCTATCAAAAGATAAAGAGTCTAGGGTTT
Source organism: Tenrec ecaudatus (assembly GCF_050624435.1). Lineage (NCBI taxonomy): Eukaryota > Metazoa > Chordata > Mammalia > Afrosoricida > Tenrecidae > Tenrec > Tenrec ecaudatus. The sequence goes on from NW_027458956.1 coordinate 1,570, forward strand.
TAAAAACTAGAAGGTTCACAAGTGGCCATCTAGCTTAGAAGCAATAAAGCGCACATGAAAGAAGCACACCAGCCTGTGTGATCACAAGATGTAGAAGGGATCAGGTATCAGGCATCAAAGAACAAAAAAATCATATCATTGTGAATGAGGGGGGGTACAGTTAGGGGATCCAAGATCTATCTGTAGGCAACTGGACAACCCCTTACAGAAGGGTCGCTGGGAGGAGATGAGCCAGTCAGGATGCAGTGTAGCAACGATGAAACATATAACTTTCCTCTCATTCCTAAATGCTACCGCGCCCACTATCATGATCCCAATTCTACCTTACAAACCTGGCTAGACCAGAGAATATACACTGGTCCATATAGGAACTGGAAACACAGGGAAACCAGGACAGATGAACCCTTCAGGACCAGTGCTGAGAGTAGCAATAACAGGAGGATGGAGGAAAGGTGGGGTAGAAAGAGGGATCTGATTACAAGGATCTACATATAACCTCCTCCATGAGGGAGGGACAACAAAAAAGTGGGTGAAGGTAGATGTCGGACAGTGTAAGATAGGACAGAATAATAATTTATAAATTATCAAGGGTCCATGAGGGAGGGGAAGGGGGAAGGAGGGGAAATGAGGAGCTACTACCAAGGGCTCAAGTAGAAAGCAAATGTTTTGAGAATGATGATGGCAACAAATGTACGCAGTGGATGTATGTATAGATTGTGATAAGAGTTGTAGGAGCCCCCAATAAAATGATTCTTTTTAAAAACCTCAAAGAGCAAAACACACTATGGTTTATTATACATCAATGATACTTCAATAAAATTACATAAAAAAGGGGAAAAAGAAATGGAATTTAAGGTAAAGAAAGTATTCCCTTTGAGGACCATATTGCAAATATATATTTAGGCAGGCAATTAGATAAAGACATTTTAAGTCTGGGCTTCTATACCTGCCATCTGTCTGTTATGAATAGTATAATTAGCAACTAGAATCTCTCACACAAAATCAACTCAATATGGTATTTCTGGTCTGACCTCCGTGGTGTTCTACTCTGCTTTGATGGAGCTCATCATATCATGACTCTATAACAAGATTGAGGAGTTATTTGCATTCTTATGTGGAAGGTAAATCTGTTTGGCCATTCTGTTAGACTAGTTCATTTTCTTTCCTACCATCCCATCTGCCATTTTAATTCAAAACAAGGAGAAAAGCATGTATGTGCCTTTTGAGGAAGGAGAAGATTTTGGTGTGGAAGAAATTCTCTTCTAGACTGCAAGGTAAGTATTTACCCCCTCTAGCCCTGTTGGAGGAGGGCAAAAGGAAGAGAGACAAGGCAAAGAGAACAACATAGTTAGTTTCATGCCTCCTTACTTGACCTGGGGATTGAGGGGAATATCAGTGACTATGGACCTGTTGTGCTCCCCATTTGGAAGCATGAAGAATAGAGGCTGCCAGGCAGAGCAGCCCTCTGGGAAGTCACTGAAGACAAACATATAGAGAGTGCCATCAAGTCTACTGTGATCCATGGAGACCTTATATGAAATGGAATGGAGTGCTGTCTGACCTTGCACCATCGTCACACATTCCTGAATGTTGAAGTCCATTGTTGCAGCGATTAGGTCAATGTGCCTCAATAAGGATCTCCCATGTCCCTCTATTTCATCAAATATGATGTCTTCCTCTAGCAATTGTCCCCTGATAGTGTGTCCAAAACACATTAGTCAGTCAGTGTTCTCTTGTGATCCATAAGGTTTTCTTTCAGTAATTTTTGGAAGTGGACTAGCAGGCCCCTCTTCCTTGTCTGTCTTAGTCTAGAAGCTTCACTGAAACCTGTCCACCATGGGCAATCCTGCTGGTATTTGAAATTCTGGGAACAGAGCTTCCAGCACCATAACAATACACAAACCATTATAGTACAACCAACTGACAGATGAGTAGAGGATATCTATATCTATATATGGAGAGAGAGAGAGTAAAACTGGCAATGCAGTCTGATTAGGCAGTATTCTGATAATCTGCTGCTAACAGAAAGTATCCCCACAAATAACATCTTAAAGTAATGATAATATCAATTTTGCTCACAAATCTGCAATCTGGGCAGAGCTCAGCGAGGACACTAGTTTTGGCTTCATCAAGCATTAGCTGGGGTAGCTCAAAGGACAGAGGCTGCAGCTCTCTTAAGACTCACTCCCTCACACGACTGATACTTCTATTGGTTGGAGCTCAAGAAGAACCCTATATGTGACATTTTCATTTGGCTTGGTCTTCCTTGCAACATCCTGACAGGGTCCCAATGGTGAACAACCCAATACGACCAGGTGGAAGTCACAGAGCAACACTTCTGCCATAGTCAAAGGCCTGCCAAGATGCAAGGAAGAGGGAAAGCAGGCCCTGTTTCTGGAAAAATGAACACAAATTCATCTTGTAACAAGAGAATGTGCGATGTGCAACATTAGGACAGTCATCTTTGAAGGACACAACCTGCCATGAGCCAAGATACAGAGACAGATTTCTACGAAAACGAAAGGGCAGGACTTAGACTTAAAGATAAAGCCACAGACTTCATAGGACAAGAGCAATAGGGAGACAAGGAAAGGAAAGCTCTAGGACGCAAGCCTAACATGGCTAAAGATAGGGACAATGTCAGGACTGAACTGGAAGCAAGCAGACACCTGTGCAAGGCAGAACCCGTGAAGTTGTGAGTGCCTTCAAAGCTAAGTCAAAGTACCTTGGGGCGTGAGAAGGGAAGGAGCAGGAGAAGGAATTAATGGGTAGGTTTATGGAATTTGTAAGTCTGGAGACAGAGCATCAGGAATAGCTGGGTTCTGGCACTCAGTTGAGACCATCAGAATTTGAACCTTTTCCTTTCAGAGCTGTTTCCTTTTGAGTTTCACGCAGGCTTCCTGATGACAGCTGTAGTTTTATCTAGAAGCTCAGGAATTCTATTAGAGAGAGGCTCTTTTCCTTTCTAATCATTGGTGGTACTATCAGGTAAGCATTGGATTGCTAACTGCAAGGTTGGCAGTGCTACCCTACCAGCTACCTCATAGGGAAAAAGATGGAACTTTCTGCTCACATAAATATTTACAGTCTGAGAAACCCCACAGGGACCTTCTATGATTCAAAATGGACTCATTGGCAATGGGGCAATTGTTTCTGGGGCATTTTTTAGGGTTAGATATCATTAACCTAGCATGAGTCTCATACTGAGTCTGACCCAGTCCCTTTGGACAGAGGAAAGTCATGCCCTGACTAGCCAGGCCTGGAGCTGGCAGATTGGGTCAATGCCAGCAGAAGCATGGAGATGGAGCATGGTGGAAGAGTGATCCCAAAGATACAAGCCATGTGCTGTGAGTGGAAGAAGGGCAAATGAATGCTGCATTAATTAACCAGTCATTGACAAAATGAGGTTGCATGACAAATGGCTCCAAAACCCAGCAGTTCAACAAACAGCCCAACCCCTTCCCTCCCACACACACAGTTCTTAAAATTCAGGATCAGGGAGATTAACTGGAACTTTGAACTTGGCACTTCAGGGCTTGGAAGAGGTGACAGTGCATGTAAAGGCCTTGGGGCAGGAGAGATCTTGGTGTGACTGAAAGCCCAGAAGAAGACTAATTTGGGGGAGGTGAGATAATAGGAATGGAGTTTTCAGTGAGCATTTCCTTGAGAGCCTTCAAGCGAAAGCGATTTTTCTATATTCATGTTTTAGAAGTAGATCTCCACCCATTGGGTAAAGCTTTGGGTATTGGATTGGTGTCGGTATGCAGGAAAAAAATAAATGGGCTTGTTATGGATTAGGAGCCTGTGGTAGTCACCTAATCTTGTGTCAAGTTAAGGATTAGGAGTGTAGGCGTGGAGTTTAGGCTGCCAATCTGGAGAAAGTCAGTGAGACTTTTATGTGGGCATAGCCTCCTTCTGAGAACTCTGAGAAATCTGGTACTTCCTCCTTGGAGGTGGAAGACACCTCTCGCTCTCTCTCTCTCTCTGCTACTCCTTGGGAGACATTGCAGAAGGCAAGCCAAATGGATGCGACCAGACCTCTGAAGCCAAAGAAGCCTCAGAGAGATCGCTGCCAGCACTGAGATGCTTACAATGCCACTGGATCCACAAGACTTTCCACCCATTGGCCTGTGAGTATCCTGCATTCAGCATCACTGCACATGTTTTATGGGTCTGAAAAGGAATTTATAGATTGGTATCAGACATATGGGCTAATATCAGACTTATGGATTTGATGTGCACTGGGCTGGGACGTTTGCTTAATGTACAATTACTGTTTGATATAAAACTCTCTCTCTGGATTTATAAGGTAGAATTAGACCAGAACATGTACTCTGGTACAGAGAGGAGCTGGAAACACAGGGAATCCACGACAGATGATCCCTTCAGGACCAGTGGTGAGAGTGGCAATACCAGGAGGGTGGAGGGAAGGTGGGGTAGAAAGGGTGAATCGATTACAAGGATCTACATAAAATCTCTGCCCTGGGGGACAGACAACAGAAAAGTGGGGGAAGTGAGATGTTTGACCTGTAAGATATGACAAAATAATTTATATATTACCAAGGATTTATGAGGGAGGGGGAGGAGGATGGTAGTGGGGAAATGAGGAGCTGATACGAAGGGCTCAAGTAGAAAGCAAATATTTTGAGAAGGATGAGGGCAACACATGTACAAATGTACTTGACACACAATGGGTGGATGGATGATGGATGGATGGATGGATGGATGGATGGATGGATGGATGGATGGAATGACTGTGATAAGAGTTGTATGAGCCCCCAATAAAATTATCAAGGGTTCCTAAGGAGGGGGGAGTAGGAAGGGAGGAGAAAAATGAGGAGCAGGTGCCAGGGGCTTATGTGGAGAGCAAATGTTTTGACAATGATGAGGGCAATGAATGTATAAATGTGCCTTATAATGGATGGATGGATGGATGGATTGTGATAAGAGTTGTATGAATCCCTAATATAATGATTAAATAATAGGGAAATGATTTTTAAAAACCACCAACTCTCTCTCATACACATGCGTCTCCCTCGATTTTCCTCTAGCATACCCAGACTAATACACAGTTCGCCCCTGTCCTATAGGGCCGCTATGAGTTGGCATGGACTTGAGGGCAGTGGGTTTGTTAGGGCTTTGGAGTTCAGCAGGCCTTTGTTGGTGTGTTTGAGTCTATTTTTGTAGCTGTTGTGTGCAGGTCAGTGGCTCATCTTCCAGCACTCTATAGGACCATATTTTGTTGTGACCCATAAGGCTTTCATTTGTTAATATTTGGAAGTAGATCACCAGGTCTTTCTTCCTAGTCTGCCTTAGGCTAGAGCAGTGGTTCTCAATCTGTGGGTTGTGACCCCTTTTGGGGTCCAGCGACCTTTTAACACGAGTCACCTGATTCATGGCAGTAGCAACATTACAGTTATGAAGTAGCAAGGAAAATGATTTTATGGTTGGGGGTCACCACAACATGAGGAATTGTATTAAAGGAAGGTTGAGCACCACAGGGCTCGAGGTTCCACTGAAGCCTGCCCATCATTGCTGACCCTTCTGGGGTTTGTCATATCGGTGGCACAGCTTCCAATTTCACAGCAGCACTCTAGCTACCACTGCACCACGAACTGATAGACAGGTGGTGGACTGTTCTTAAAAGCCACCTGATTTACGATGCTTTGTTTTGACAGCCCTGGAAAATGGATACAGAATCTAGTTTCATAGTCAATGCAAGACACACCTTGGGGCAGTAGGGATGGCATGAAGTGAATAGATTCAAAGTATATTTTAGGGAGAGGAAGGATGACAGTTAATGCCTGGGGGGTGTGCAAGAAGGAAGGAAGCAGAGACACCATTGATATTAAGTGCCTGAGTTAAGACAGGAATTTCCAGGGAAGCTGGTGGGTCATGATGGGAGAATTTCACACTCCCCGGGGACAGGGGGAGCATTGATTAGTTCATATGTCTGCGCATCTTCTCAGACAATAGAGGCTTTGTCATCCTCAAATGAAGCATGCAGTTGGAGCTCAGAGAGGGCATGCAGTGCAAATGAAGACTGGCTTGGTTGAGATGGGTGGACCAGGGCCACTAGTCAATTCTGAGGAGCTTCAGAAAACCTGCCCAGTGTCTCTTGGAGAGTGGGCATGTCTCATGGCCACAGAGGGCCTTTTAATGTTTCACCTCCCACTGCAGCAGCGAGAGGCTCTATCAGCTCATCCTGGAAAGGAAACATACTACCTGCCATCAGGTTCATTTCTTCAAAAAGGATGGAAGAATACAAATGAAAGACTACAGTTTGAAGGGGTCTTAGGCAGACTATCAGGCTCATTAAAGCTTCATTTATTAAAACTTCATTATTCAGAGACATTCTCCAAGTAGGATGTATGCTGGGGTGGGGGTGGGCATGAGGAGGAACGCTTGGAGCAGGGTAGGGGAACAACCCCACACCCCCAAAAAATACCTTCCCAAGAAGCAATTCCAGTGGGCACAGATTAGATAGAAGTTTCATCCTCTGGTCACTTGATGTTTGTCCCTCTCTTTTATCTGAATGCTCTTTCCACATTGCTCAGATGAAGCATCAAATTTATATTAAAATGCAAGTTAGGAAGCATCATTCCCAACCAACCTTGTTCATCAAAATGGTAGTGCTCTCTCCGGGTACCCTGAGTTCAGTTTGTCAACAAGCTGAAGCAGTTGAGCTGGGGCTCTGTGACGCCCAGGAGCATGAGTTCATTAATATCTGACCCATAATGCCTTGCTGGGTTTATGCCAACAAAGCCCTGTCACTCCTTACCTTAGGATTTACTCACTCTTTGAAACAGGCATTTATTTACACACAGTTTGACCTCATGATGGTGTTCAGCAGATGTGGATCTTACTTATTTGCATTGTTCTGTGACAGTTGCAAAATTCGTTAGTGGCTCAGGGATCAATCCTCTGTGGACTGCCCCGAAGCTAGATGAAGCAAGCGGGTTCTCCCTGATTCATCCTCCCTCCTTAGCAATGCTTGCTAGTCAGGATAACATAGTGCCCATTAAAGAAACTGCCTGTGTCACTTTAAATTTGTGACCTGGGCGGGAGGGAGGGTCATGATCACAAGTGACAGAAACTGACGCTTGACTAACTTAGGGAAAAAGGCCTAATGGTGGATAAATGTTGGGAAGACAAGAAAATGTGGCAAATGCCTGGGCAATCTCAGGGCTGTGAAGCAGGTAATGGTGAAACACTCCTCCTGAGGCCAAAGCGTGCCCTCTGTAGTACATTAAATCACATTCACACACACCCATTCATGTTCACATGGGACCTGAGGCTATGGCCTTACTTGGAGAGGAGGTCTTGGCAGATGTGCTTAGATAAGTATTTCAAGAGCTCCATCTTTCTGGGTTTAGATTTCAGATGGATACTACATGCACTGATTGGTGTGTTCTTATAAGAAGAGGAGTGGGCACACAGAGACCCCGTGTGAAGACACTGGCAGAGATTGCATCAGTGCATCTATAAGCCAAGAAATATCAAGGATTAGCAGCAGTGACCGGAAGCAGAGAGAGGCTACTTTGATTCTCCTTCAGAGTTCTCAGAAGGAATGAATCTTGCCCACACCTTAATTTTAACCCATTGTCCTTCAGAAAAGTGAGAGAACAAATGCCTGCTGTTTAAGTCACTCGATTGGTAGCCATTTGTTACAGCTACCCAAAAGAACCATTATGGATTGATCTGTAGCCCCCTCAAAATATGTGAGAAATTTGAACCTTGGTGGACATGATCCTGTTTGAAAAGAAGGGAGTTCTTTTGTAATATAAATGAGGCCGTATGGCCACTGGAGATCCCTTCATAGAGGGGTTTAGAAGAGGAGATGGGTCAGTCAGGGTGCGAGGTAGTACCGATGAAGAACACAGCTTTCCCCCAGATCCTGTATGCTTCCTCCCCCCAACTACCATGATCCAAATTCTACCTTGCAGGGCTGGATAGGGCAGAGGTTGTACACTGGTGCATATGGGGGCTGGAGGCACAGGGAATCCAGGGTGGATGATACCTTCAGGACCAAAGGTGTGAGGGGCGATGCTGGGAGAGTGGAGGGTGAGTGGGTTGGAAAGGGGGAACTGATTACGAGGATCCACATGTGACCGCCTCCCTGGGAGATGGACAGCAGAGAAGGGGGGGAAGGGAGACTCGGGATAGAGCAAGATATGACAAAATAACAATGTATAAATTACCAAGGGTACATGAGGGAGGGGGGAGCGGGGAGAGAGGGAAAAAAAAAAAGAGGACCTGATGCAAAGTGCATAAGTGGAGAGCAAATGCTTTGAGAATGATTGGGGCAGGGAATGTGCGGATGTGCTTTATATAATTGATGTATGTATATGTATGGATTGTGATAAGAGTTGTATGAGCCCCTAATAAAATGTAAAAAAAAGAAAATGATTAGGGCAAAGAATGTACAGATGTGCTTTATACAATTGATATATGTATATGTATGGATTGTGATAAGAGTTGTATGAGTCCTAATAAAATGTTAAAAAAAATGAGGCCATATGAGAATAGGCTTGAGCCTAAACCTAAACACTTCTGAGTTAAAGGCCAGGATAGACCCAGTAACACACAGTACGGGGAGAAAGATAGAGAGGAATGCCAAGGAACTTTCTGGTATCCACAAAGAAGGACCCTGACCTAGAGTCGCACCCCAAATTTGAACCTGTAAGCTCCAAAGCAGGGGGAAAAGTGTTTTAAGGCTACTGACTTGTTGGATAATTTTTGGTTAAGGAGATTAAGACAGGAACTTAAGACATCCTCCAATCCTTCCTCTGGCTTCGTTCCATTTTTCTCACATTCAAGAGTCCTCCTAGAGGATTCAGTCAGGTTGTTGTTGTTGTTGTTGTTGTTCAGTGTCATAGGGAGGGTTTGGATTCATTGTGACCATACATACAACATAATCATACACTGCCCGGTCCTGTACCATTCTCACCGTTGTTCTTAAGTTTGAGCCCATTGTTGCAGCCACTGTGTCAATCCCATTTGTTGAGGGCCTTCCTCTTTTCATTGCCCCTCTACTTTCCAGAACACGATGTCCTGCTCCAGGGACTGATCTCTCCGGACAACATGTCAAAGTTAAGGCGAAGTCTCATTATCCTTGCCCTGAGGAACATTCTGGCTGTACTTCATCCAAGTTAGATGGGTTTGTTCTTTTGGCAGGCCATGGTACATTCATTACTCTTTTACATCACTACTAATCAAATATATCTATTCTTCTTTGGTCTTCCTTATTCAGGTTTCAACTTTCACATGAATATGAGACAGTTGAAAATACCATGGCCTGGGTCAACCCGCCCCAGTCCTCAAAGTAATCTCTTGCTTTTCAACACTTTAAAGAGGTCTCGTGTAGCAGATTTGACTAGTGAAATGTGTCATTTGTTCTCTTCTCTGCTGCTTCCATGAGAATTGATTGTGGATTCAAGCAAGACAAAATCCTTGACAATTTCGATCTTTCCTCCATTTATCATGATGTTATCAATAGGTCCAGTTGTGAGGGTCTGGGCTTTCTTTACATTGAGTCATAATCCAAACTGAAGGCTTTAATCCTTCATCTTCATCAGCACGTGAATCAAGTCCTTCTCATTTTCAGCAAAATTGTGTCATCTGTATAATGCAGGTTGTTAATAGGCCTTCCTCCAACCTGATGCTCCATCAGGCACTGCCCCTTAATGAGTTTAGGTCATGAAGGATAGTCCTCCATAGGCACATTGATTATTACACTACCACCCTCACATAATAAATTCAGAGAGAGAAAATTTCCCCAAAGCAATGGAAAGCTTACTAGAGAAGTGGAGGGTGCTAAAAGCCAAAGGTGACACAAACTGGAAATCAATACTAGTTTTCAATACCTGCAGTCATCTAATAGTTCACTGCACTATCTAAGGAAAGGTGAGGAGAACTGGGGCAATTCCATTAAAAAAAAGACAATGCAGGGTATATAAGTCCGTCATTCCTCTGGAGAAGAAAAACACATAGTTGGGTTGTAGAGCTTTGTTTGCTAATCAACCGAATGTAGTTGTAAGGCAGGGGTGTGTGTGTGCGCGTGTGTGTGTGTGCGTGCGTGTGTGTGTGTGTTGAAGGGAGGGGCTTGCCATTCTATTTCATAGCCAGGAGAAAGATGAGCCTCTTCCCATATCTTTTGCTCTGTGGCAAGTTACTGATCTACAAGGAACTTTTATTTGACAAGGACATTGCCGAGCAAAAAACGGGAAGCTTGTGTTCATCTCTGCTGAGAGGTGGAGTCAAAGAGATGGGCTTTATGACAGACACCCTGATCGTGCAACCAAACTATGAAATGGCCTCATACATTCAACACACATTTGCTGCACCTTCCCAGTGTGCTGCCCAGATATTACCAGGCAGAGTGTTTTATGGGCAGCATTTTAGAGTTAGGCAGGCAGAGGGAGTGTCTTTGTGGGTGTTGCCTTTACCAGTCCTTGGATTGTTCTGGGACAGGCATGTCTTTTTCCTCTAAAGTAACTGATTGCGTGTAAAGAAGGAGTCTCCTCAGTAAGACGGGTTGAACCAAACCCAACCTATGACAATCATCTCAATTGGAACACATAGCGACCCTATACAAATACCTGTAGGGTTTCCAAGTTTGTAACTCTTTTGGGGGGGTCAACTACCATATCCTTCTCTTGCAGAACCACTACAGAGTTGAGTGTTGTGTTAGCAGCTGAATGCTTAATCACTGTGTCCATTTTGTTTGCTGAGCCGCCCTCAAAACACTGAACAGGTTTTCTGGGTACCAAGCATGTCCACTTCTATATCATGCCTAGGGTGTTTTCTCCAAGTTGATAGGAGGTGCAAATCAGTTACTAGGGGTTTGGCAGAGTCAGTATGGAAACTGGGAGGGTGTGTGAAATTTGAACCAGAGTAGAACAATTCCAAGACACTTCCTAGGGATTCCTGGCATATAATATGCAAATGATAGTCAAGATATATAACTGTGTCTCTGTTCTTGGTTCTGTCAGTACCTGGTGTGGCCACAAAGGAGAAACCTGGTCTCCTGCTATTTTGAGCATCTAGTGTGAATGACAGGAGATAAGTCACATGCTAATGAACCCTGGTGGTGTAGTAGTTAAGCACCATGGTGCCCGGCTATCAAAGCATATAGCGTCTGGGGTCTTAAAGGCTGGAAGATAAACAGGGGGCCATGTAGATAAGAAACAACAAAGTCCACATGGAAAAAGCACACCAGCCTACACCAACATGATCGCTGAAGACAAAGCGGGTGCATAAGCACATGTGAGCATGTTTTCTTGATGTGCACTCACCCTTTACATACAACTCTCTTATACATACGTGTTTCTGTGGATTTGTTTCTCGAATGCACCCAGACTAACATAAGCAGCGTGGAACGCATTTTAGAAGCCTAGACAAGGGCAGGGCAGGATATTCAGAGGGACTGGATCCAGAATTAGAGAGGAAGGAGCCCTGGTGGCAAAACGGGCTGCTAGCTCCCTGTCCCAAGGGGGACAATGAGACTGCTGGCTCCCATGAACATTTACAGTCTTGAAAACTCCATACAGGGTCACTGTGGTTGGAATCCACTGGACGGCAGTGACCTTTTGGGATTGAAGGTGGAAGCCACCAATAACTTCCTGCCATTGAGCCAAGGAGCCTCCGGAGAGTGTGTGAACTTCTGGAATGCAGTGAACAACCTCTGCACATCTGCTTTTCGTGCTGCCCAAGTCATGCCCTTGGCCTTTGCTTAAACATATTCATCCAGAAGTGAACCATCACAGCTGCTCCCTCGGGAAGCTGGGGGCTGAGCTCTCTGGTTCCACTCTGTCAGCATTTCTGGTCCGGGTACCTCCCCTCTGCCCCGGCACAGGCAATGTGCTTTTGGAAGCAGTGCTCCCTGGGTAGTGGGTGTGATTTGCCTCCTCTGGCCTAACATGATGAATGCTGAGAGGGGGTGGATACTAGGGGGTTAAACTCCCTGAACTTTACCTAGCCCAGGGGAAAACTTATTATTTAAAGTAAGCTTTAGACAGAATCTTTAGAAAGAGAAATGGTTAACTTTATGTACACAATTACTCCCCAACACATAGGCTCAACCTCATAGGCTGTGGATGACCTTGAGCAGGTGCTCAGTCACAATGGGTTTCTATCAGGATTGAGAGTTCAGCTCTCTCAACTCTCCAACTGGTTATTGGCACCATAGTCTCGTTTCTATTTTTGTATTTACTTTGTTTTGAGGGGGAAAAGACTCCCAATCCAACTATATTTTATTAGGAACTCCTTTGCTAAGTTTTACACAAGAAAAAGGCACAAACTGCTGTTCTGGATGAAGGAGAGGATCCGCATGAGGCCACAATGGTGTCGGAAGGACCCACAGCCACAGTGACTTAAATAAAATGACACCCATTCTGTCCTGCTGACTCTGACTCATAGTGACTCTGTGTAGGGATCCTGAAGTTGCTACCTTTACAGGAAGCAATAACCTCATCTTTCTCCTGTGGAATGACTAGTGGCTTTGAACCAGCGACCTTGCTCTTAATAGTCCAACACTATCCAGCATTACCACCTGGGCTCCTGAAAACTTAAATAAGAAATAGAAAACAAACAACTTTGTCACAAAATTGTGACTGAAGACAGATCAATTCATGGAGTTTCAGGAGGGCCTGTGAGAGCATGAGCGGGACCTTCATTGGGATGTGCACACTACCGTATATCGTTGAGTGTGGCCCGGGGAGTGGATGCAAGCACACTGCTTGAGGGACAAGCTTTCCACTGCCAGTCAGCAGTAAGAAAGAACTCAATGGTGGCTGAATCTGTGGCCCCTCAAAATGGATGTAGGGTCTCCACATAGACTCTCACTGTGAGCCACAGCCTATTGCTCAAAATTTAAGCTCAAATACGACTTAAACGCCAAACATTCTGTTTCCTTAAAATAGGGTACTGCCAGGAACAGCTAGAAGTCTGCATGACCTATCAGATCTCAACGCCGATCTCAAATCACTTCACATGATCCATTCTACCAGGCATGTCAAGGACAACTAGAGGTCTGCATGAGCGAGCCCAAATCGCCTCCTCACTTACCCATTCCAGAGGCTGTGCCTGTATAACCTATCGACTAACACATTCCCATATGCCGTGGTTATGAAACCAACCATCATGCTGGAATAAGGACCAATCACGATGCAAGGGTCAGGGTCAATGGGAAAGCAAAATAGGGGCTGAGGGGAGCCAAGAGGGGTCGCTTCACTCAATCCCTAAACCTGATCTAATGTCACTAGACTGGGGTCTTCCTCACATCTCAAGGGCACCTGATTCATGATTGAAGTGAATTGTGCTTATTCAATCTTTGTTCTGCTTGCTGTCCTGCTGTGCTGCATCCTCTTCTTGCTTTTTTGTGCATGGCTCCCTCTGTTGTGGTGACAAATGGCTTGAGAGGGATTTGACATAGGGAGAAAGCCCACCCACATCAACTGTCACCAGAAGCAGACACTAAGTCCATTTCTCTCACCTCACAGAACTATGCACACCAGACACTGGTAGGGCTGTCTGGGAGGGGAACACTTAGTGCAGTGGTTCTCAACCTGTGGGTTGCGACACCTTTGGGAGTCATATGACCCTTTCACAGGGCTCACCCAATTCATAACTGTAGCAAAATTACAGTGATGAAGTAGCAAGAAAATCATTTAATGGTTGGGGGAGGGGGGCATCACCACAACAAGAGGACCTGTATTAGGAAGGTTGAGAACCACTGCCCGAGTGTGTTTAGGACTTTGCTGCCCTCAAGGTCATCAGACATTCCTGATGGCAGAGCCACTGCAGGAAGCCCTTCTGGGAAATGCCCTGAAGACAGGTCTCAACCAACTCCACCCTCACCCTCTGAGATCCTAATCATAGGATGCATGGAAATGCTCCCTGCCTCTTCGAAGGCTGTAAGTCCATGGGAGCAGAAAGCCTCCTCTTTCTCCCTTGGAGTGGTGGCTGGTGAGTTCAAACTGCTCACTTTCTGGCTAACATAACCCACAGACCAGCTCCCCCTGAGCTCAGTTTGGTTTGCCGCACAGCACACATTGTTTGGAACCTTCTGAAATAGCTATGCACATGTGCAGGTTGGGGGGATTTCGCACAAGATGCAGTTTTCCACCCTCTCTTGGCAAAAATAATTTTTGCAAAAGGCTTGTATTCTCTTCTGGATCTGAGTAGCAGCTACTCTCATGAAGTCATAGCACATACATTCATGCTACAGTCCTCCCAACTCCCAAATGTCTTACGCCGAGTCTGCTCCATGCTTTTCTGTGTCCTACATGGCAGCTGTAGGCACCCAAGGCATGGGCTCTGCAGCCTGGGTCCAAATCTCTCCTTCCCACTTCCTCACTGTGTGGTCCTAGGGTCATGACTTTAGAGTTGTATGAGCCCCTAATAAATTGTTAAAAAAAATGATCCTCAATTCTATCTGAATCCTTGCCATAGCTCCAAGTTGCCTTAATAAACACGAGCAAGAAAAGTACCTCTGGCAGCAGACCGCTCAGGTTCAAATCCAGGCTCTCTAACTTATTGACTATGCGACCTTGGGCAAACCTGGACCTCTCTGTGCTTCCAAAGATTCACTTTCCAAAAGGGAAGTCATAAGCCAACTTTTCTTATTCCTCACTGGGTTGCTTTGAAGATGAAATGAGACATCTGTCTAAAAATGCTTCTGACCATCCCTTGGTTCTCACAGCTCCACAAATGCTATGGATTATTGTTATAAGATTATGAATGATTTTTTTCCAAGGGTAGTGCAAAGATTAACATCAGTGCTACTTCTCTCTGACAAAATATCAATCCAAATTTCTAAAGAGCAGTGTCTGAACGGATGCGCTGTTAACAGCATCTTGCTTTTCTCCCATCACTTGTCACAGTAAATCTGATAAGAAATGCTGGGCTAGGGCTGGCAGCCAAGCCCCTCACTGGCAGCGTGCAGGACCTCAGGTTGTTGACAGGCCAAGGGGCATCACAATGGCAAGAGGAGACTCCACAAAGAGCCCCTGATTCCTCCCCCACACCCTCCTTCCTCACGTTCAGGGTTAAACGTCAAAATACTATTTTTTTGTCACCTGGTGAAATAATGAGCCCCCATTCCCGTTGCCTTGGTATCATCAGAGCGCAACAGCCACGTGGGGTAATCGCTGTCTCCGTGTTAATGCTGCTCACTTCAAACATTTTCACAGGCCCTGGCGAAATGAAACCTGTGCTTTCTACCTAGGTGGAGTTTGAGGCGATTCAGCCCATTTGCTTCTGCTGAAGAGGCTACCTCAGAAAAACAGGAAATAAAAACATAGAGGGTGCCATTGACATTAGGTTTCTCATTCTCTTCCTTTCTTCCCTACCTTTCTTTCTTCTTCTTGCCCTTCTCTTTCTCTTTTCTTCCTTCCCTCCCTTTGCTCACGTCTTCCTGCCTGCCTTCACCTTCCATCTTCCCTCCCACACTCCTCCATTTCTTCTTCGCTCCTCTCTCCCCACTGCCACCTTTCTCCTTTCCTTCACTTCCTTTTCCCTTCAGCCTCCCAGTCTCCCTCCTTCACTCTCTCCCTTTGCTCCTTCCTTTCCCCACCTTGTTTTGATCCAGTGATTTGTACTCCTTTCTTCCTCTCATCCCACCCATCCCCATTGCTGGAGAAACATCAGTTCCTTGTGGCGCTGGTTTCTTGGCGCCAGACCCTGTTCTTTGGGTGTTCACAAGTTTGCGTCCTGTGTGCAAACATAAGACAGACATATGATCAGGGTTGGACAGAAGATGGGATTTGACAGGTGTACTGCATCCCAAATCTCCAGGAGGCAAAGGTAAAGTCAGGCTCCTGCCTTTAAGGTTATGTCTCCCATTGTAACTGCATCCCACAGAGGCTCCTGCCTCCTGGCAACCTGAGGCCTGCTGCCTGCCTTCCTCTAGCTCCTGGGGAATTGGGGCAGCAGTGGCAAGAACAACAAAAATCCCCAGGAGTTGACAAGAAGGGAGGCTGCCTTGCTCGAGAGATGGCCCCCTCACCCACCTGCATGTTGTTGAGATGCAGGTTCTCATCCCTGTGGCTGGGCAAGAAACGCCCCCTCCCCAAACGCAGTGGCTTCAAACAAGGACCATCATGGTGTGGTTGCTGGGAGGCCACTGGGTGGTGCTTGGAGTCTCCCATGAGTTGGCAGTCACATGGGAGCTGGGGCAGGGGCCTCTGGTGACTCCAGTGCCTACATGTGCACTCAGAGGGCTGGAAGCTGAAGCTGGGTGCTTAGCTGGGTTGTTGGTTGGAGTGTCTCCACGTGGCCTTTCCAGGCGGCTCAGGCTTCTTTCAGCATAGTGTCCGGGTGCTGAGAAGTGTCCTGAGAGGTAGCACGTGGAGGCTGGACATTCTAAGGGTGAGCACTCAAGAAGAAGTCTTTGAAGGGATTTTTCAGAAGCTGTGAAGCACTTTGTGGGAGGGAAGGGGGTTGCCCAAACTAGATGTCACAGTGTCATCTTCTCCATAATCTATTGGTCACAGAGGTCATGGAACATCCCAATTTAAGGGGAAAGGGCATAGACTCTACTTTCCTATAGGTAACCTGTCAAGGAATTTGGGGGTCACATACGAAGACTGGGAGACCCTGGGTGGCACAAATGGTTAAGGACTCAACGTATCAAGAGGTGGGCAGCTGCACCCCTCAGAAGAAATAACTAATGGCCTGTTTCTAGAAGCCCACAGACTTGAGAATCCTGTGATGTGTAGTTTCTCCCTGGCACCCAGGGGGTCCTCGGGAACCAGAACCAACATAACAGCAATGGGTTGGGTTTTTGTTGGTTTTGTTTGGGCTAATATTAAAACGACTAGTATGAAATTATATATGTATTGTGTTTAACTCTCAGGACTCTGATTATGCTGAAGTTGAACAAAACCGTCTGCCTCTTCTATGAACACCAGCCGATGGAGGCAAAGGGTGAGGGTCTAGAGGAAGAATGAATGTCCCATTCCCGTCCTTATGTTTCAGTTGTCCTTAAAGGGCACAGGGGACAAACCAGACGTCTTTGATATGATTTTAGCCTAATGATGTGCTAGTATGATGATGAGCAGCCTGAAAAGTGGTTTTAACTAATGTGATCCAATATTTGAAAAGTTGACGATTTCACATCGAATTTTATATTCTCAGCATCTCAGTTACAAACAGAAAATCAGGCCTTAAAATCCTTGCATTTCCCCAAGGCAACAACAGTCTGGAGCTAGAATTTGAATGTCCCCTGTGGATGAGCTGACACGTGCCTGTTAACCACAGTCCCCAACCATCCCTATTGCCCCCAAAACAGAGGTTGGCTACAAGTATCCTTTATCTATATGGCTAAATAGGTTAGTTAGTTTGGATTGGGTTGCTAGTTTTTCCTGTTTTGTTTTGCTTACTTTTGATTTTTTGGGGGCTAGGAAATGGTGTGTATTTTGGTACCATGTCTTCCAAAGCGAGAAAGGTAAGCCAAGAAGGTCAAACAGTCTAGATTAATGATGAAAGGAGGAGCCCTGTTGGTGAGGTAGATTATGAGTTGGACTTCTAACTGCAACATCAGAAGTTCGAAACTCCCCCCACCCCCACTCCACAGGAGAAAGATGAGATTTTCTACTCCTGTAAAGATTTACAGCCTTGGAAACCCACAGGGGCAGTTCTATACTCTGTCCAAAGGGTTGCTATATGTCAGAATTGATTCCAGGGTAGTGAGGTTGTCTTGATTGATATAAATAATTTTTGGTGAGTATTGAAAAATCCAGTCAATATTATTTTTAATACACATCAAAGAAGGTCCACATTAATTGTTCCCACAACCCTGCCACATTCTTTCTTTATTCCCTTGCCTCCCACTCTCCTTTCTTCCTCCCTATGGTCTTTTATCTCATTCATTTTCTTTCAAGGGTTAGCCTAGGAGTGGGAAAGTCTGACTAATTCTTAACCAAAAGACTAAATTGGTTTTATTGTTGGTGTTATTACTTGGGTTAAATTTTTTTCTTTTCTCTTCTTCTATTGGTTTGCGTCATGTAACCCAGAAAATGGGGAAACATTTGGAACATCAAAACACTATCCTTTCTCAGTAGACTACAAGCATTAAAGGCAACAGAGATAAATACTCCAATAATAACAATAACATACAAGGATAGCTAGAGAGATAAATAGATAGATAGAAAAACCACAAAATCTGAGCAGTTGTGGGAAGGGGAATGGGAATAGCCCCATGAATAAATATAGGTTTGCCAGAGAATAGTTCTATATACATATTAGCATATACTACAAATATGACCATGAATATAATAGTGCATCCAGGAGGCATAGTTAGGAAATGTCTTAGCTAGAACAAAACCCCTTGAGGGAGCGTGTCCTAAATATCGGGGATCAGGAACATAGCTCTGAGAGACCTCAAGATCAATTGGTACAAACTAGCTCACAAAGACAATGTTCTATATCCATCAGGGAAGTGACTGGGGTCTTCAAAAGCTAGTGAGTAGCAAACTAAAAGTCGGTTCTTGGTCTCACCCTATGTGTTGGACAGGGTTCTCTAGAGAGACAAAACCATATTGCTAGTAATTATATATAAATATATTTTTAAAGCTAGATATGCAATACAAGAAATGAACCACTAAATTAATTACAGATAGATAACACAAGAAACTAACAGTTAAATTATAAAACAGTGAGACACTAGCAGTCCTTTAAGGCTTGAGAGCCGCCAGTTGCCAGTCCCTTTCTGTAGAGAGAGCTGGGCTATATATACCCAGGCAGCAAACAGCAAGGCAAGTCACCAACTGTCGGTCCCCAGCTCCAGAGACGAACATTCCAATCCTGTGGGATTAAATGGACCTCAACTTACAGCGACAGAGTCCACAAGCTAGGCATCCCACAGGTAGTGTACCCCTTTAAATTGAGGCATAGAACAAGCAAGGCGAGGCTCACGAAGCCATTTATCCCTCTGTCCTTTGATTAATCCTACTTGTGTTTATCGGCCAGGCTGGCACAATAAACTATTGCACCCTGTCTGGAGCGAATAACATTGAAGAAGCTCAAGATGCCTGGCAACAATTAGTCCAAATCAGTAATGGACTATGCGTACCTCAGCCTCTATGATGCTAAGGTCAGAAGAACTAAATGGTGCCTGCCTATGACAAACAGCTGCTCTGAAAGGGATCATGGTACATGGTCCTAGATAGAGTGGGGAGAAATGTGTAAGAAAACTGAAAGTCATACTACTACTACCAATAGTAATAATAATAATGGTAAAAGATGAGGTTTATTGGTTAGATAGACTAGTGAGATCCCCACTACTATGGTCCTTCATCACCCTTCAGGTCTGGAACTGAATTCAACCCCCTGAAAAATAGACAGGTTTATAAAGTGAACCTTATGAGAAAAGATTGCAGCCCTCAGTATGGATTACAACTCAATGTCAAGAAGACACACATCCTCACAACTTGATCAATAGGTACCATGATAAATGGAGAAGTTTGTTGTTTTTTTTACTTGGTGTTATTTGTTGAAGTTGTCACGGATTTTTTGTCTTGATGAGGTCTATAATCAATGCTCTTGGAAGCTGCAATCATGAGATCAAATGACGCATTCCATATGGATACATTTGGTGCACAATACGTCTGTAGAGTGCTAAAAAGCAAGGATGTCACTTTGAGGACTAAGGTGCACCTTACCCAAGCCATAGTAATTTAAATTGCCTCATAAGTATGTGAAAGTCAGACATTGAATAAGGAAGGCTGAAGAAGAATTGATATGTCTGAATTGTGGTGCTGGTGAAGAATATTGAAAGTAACATGGACTGCCAAGGGAACAAACAGATCTGTCTTAGAAGAAGTATGGTCAGAGGGCTCCTTAAAGGCAAGGATGGTGAGACTTCCTCTCACATACTTTGGTCATGTTCTTAAGAGAGACTAGTCCCTGGAGAAGGACATCATGCCAGGTGAAGTAGAGGGACAGTGAAAGAGAGGAAGCCCCTTAAGGAGATGGATTGACAGTGACTGAAACAAGGGGCTCAAGCTTGGGAACAATTAGGAGAATTATTCAGGGCTAGGTAGTGTTTCTGTCTGTTTGGCATAGGGTCAATGTGGGTTGCAACTGGCTCAATGGCACCTGATAAGAACAACTACACCAAAATGAATCATAGCACTGAGGAGCACACATTCCTCAGAACCATCAACCATTCAAAAGCAAATAGGCAGTATTTTCCCAAGGCCAAATTCAAAAGGCAGGCAAGGTTAGGGGAGAAGGGTGAATGAAAACAGGAAGCAGAGTTTCAATGGCATGAGTGATATTACATTGCAGGAGATTGTCATCAATGTCACATAACAAAACGTGTATAAATTGTTACGTGCAAAGCTGATTTTCTCTGTAAACCTTAACCCACCTTACAATAAAAACTTTCTTTTTTTAAAACAAAGACACCATCGTTCATATTATAGACACAGCCAAAGAAAGATCTCCTGGACAATCCTAAAAGGATCTCCCAAATGATTTGGGTAGTTAGCCCTCCCCAGGGAGTTCTACCCATTGAAACGCTGGGCGGTTATGGCTGCAATTATATTTCAGGCCAGAAGAGGCAGCAGAGGCCTGGTTGTTCAAATGCTACAAAACTACCAGACAATGGGCAAACAGTTTCTTTCCACGGACGACTAGCGGCTCTGTCATATCCATGTCTGGTGTTCAACACTTGGCGACAGAATCCAGCCCGCTGGGTTTGGGTGGGGTCTGTTTCTCACCCATGCTTGGCTTGGGATTGTTCTATGGCATCCACAAAGTGGAGTCCTTTCCTTTGTGATGTCCCGAGAAAGCTGTTTTCTTTTTCTCTCTCTGGCCCTCTTCCCAAGAACCCTGGGGTTCACTCTGCTTTCCTCTGGTTGATGTTTCTCAGGCAGTTACTTGACCTCGGTTCATCTACTGCAGGTGACCATTAGCAAGTAACTGTACCGTCCTTGGATGGTATTGTTCATGAGCTAGGCTGCGAACTACGGGTTAAAGGTTTGAGTTCACCCAGAGGTGCCTTCCAAGAAGGGCCTGGTGCTATGCCTCTGGAAAAAAACCCACCCCAGCCATGGAAAATTCTAGGGACCGGACTTCTCTAACACACTTGGGCTCTCCATGAGTCCGAGTTGACTCAATGGCAATTGGTTGCTGGTATTCCTGTAAGTAGAAGACAACAATCTTTAAGCAGTCCCTCTTGGATTCATGGGAGGAGGATGGCTTCCTCTGAGAGAACTTCTCAGGGCTCCAAGGGCTCAATGATCTTACAAAAAATGAGAGAAATGATGAGCCTTATGACAGATGATATTGCTATGCAGGCCTCGTTTCAGGATGCTCAAGTTTCCAGGTCTTTCCCTGACTCACAGTGTAGCCCTGTGAGGTTCCAAATAGAAGGGCACCCTTGCTCCCAGGACCTGGAGCCTTGTAGCTGAGCAGAGCAGTCATGATGAGAAAGAGGACCCAAGGGGGAAGTCAGGGGGCTGCTTCACTTGTCTCAGTGTCAAGCAAACAAATGTTTTGGCAGGAAATTTCTCTTCAAGAGTGTTCTGATTTCTTGAAGGAAATATTTTTCTGAACCATTTCCTCAGGGGAAAACCACTCAACTACCTCGGGAAGGAAGATTTTTCTCCTTCCAAGCTTACCAGGCTGTGCTAACTCACAGAGGAGGTGTGACTAGCAGGCAATGAAACTGATTTCCAGACTCCTATGAAAATCAGCAAGTGCTCGGCTGCTAAGTGAAAGGTCGGCAGTTGAAAAACCCCAGCTGCTCTGCAGGAGAAAGTGGTGGCTGACTGTGTCTGACAAGATGACAGCTTTGGAAACCCAATGGGGCAGTTCTCCTCTGTGTTCTACAGTTGCTTTGAGTTGGAGTGGACTTGACAGTGATAGATCTGATCTTTTTCCCCATGAAAATCAACTTTCATGAATACATGTGCATTCATGGATGTCTGTGTCTGCTTTGGCATGCATGTGCACATATGTGCCTATTTGCACGTGGATGAATACGTCTGTGAATGTGGGCGTCTCTATTTACTTTGCCATGTGTGTGCACATGTCTGCCTTTGTCAGTATGCATGCGGGCTCAGGCAGCATAAAGAGATCACAGAGAAACTTGGAGAGAAAGAGAAAAGTAACCTATTTTCTCATGGGTCTCCCATACCTGACGGTCTACTGGCATCCACCGCCACGAAGACCAGAGGTCACTTCATGCCATGTGTCCAGCTGCACATTGCTGGTTGAGGTAGGCAAGTGAGACTGGCCTCGCCAACCTACCACCCACCTGCAGGAGTGATTCCCACCATCTGTCCTGGAGCCCCTCCCACCTTACTCAGCCTCCCTAGACCTTGAGTGAAAGGCGTTTCCAACGTTTTTACATAAAGATTTCTGAGATTGACTGAAGAAATAATTTCATTTGACAAAACAAGAAGCTTTGAATTTAAAGATTTGAGGCAAGTGCCTTTCAGAGAGGGGGACACAGGACGGGGCCATGCTCCCTTCCGGTATGCACAGGGGTTGCTATGAGTTGGAACCAACTTGATGAGCACCTGCCAGCAACAACAACAACCAGAAGTTGTCCAAACTTCTGTGGCCTCAACTCGGAAATGAGAATATTATTATTGCCTCCTAGAAAGAACTCAAGGTATGTACAATTGGTTAATAGGCGTTTGGAAAGTGAGTACATTAAGTGGACTGATGACATTGATAAGGCAATAAGAAACTGAGAAGGCTTCACTAACAGGTGCTTTCACATCTGTAACCAGTAGATTCCTTCCTTCTTCATCTCTTGCCATCTTAATCAGCTCCCACACTTTCCAGGCAGCTTGAGGGATTAAATGTTCAGTCTGATCCTATTATAAGCCTCAGCCTCAGAATCAGAGGCTTTACCTGAGGTTTGAGGAGCTATACTGGGAATGAGGGAGAGTAACCTGTCTTTTCTATTGCTCTCCTATCGCTCCCTCTTCCCTAGCGCTTCCCTGTCTCTGGGCCTGCCTTTCCTCCCTAGAGCATTGGCTTCCGGGAGAAGGGGATGGAAACAATGAGCACAATGAGCACATTCCTGACCAGGCCTCTTACCATGCTATGTTCCAACCCTCTCTTGGAAGGGCCTCCACGAAGTCCTATTATGTCATCTCACAATAACTTGTTAGATACCATTGAGTGAGCTCCTGACTCATAGCAAAAGTACACACAAGAGATTGAAGCACCACCTGGTCCTGCACCGTCCTCACAATGGTCCTTGTGTGTGAGCCCATGGTTGCAGCAGTGTGGAGGAGATCCTGTCCAAGAAGGCTGCCAGTGGGTGGGAGGGCCTGCAGCTTTCAGAGACTTTGGAGGATGCCAAGGTGGATAGTTCACGGCGTATCATATGAGGTCAGCCAGCGGGCCTTGGGGGCCCTTCCCATTATTCATAGATATATGAAATAAATGGAGGCCCTCAGCAAGATGGGCTGCAGACACCTCCAGGACTCACTTGATCCTTGGCAAGCTCCCTTAGCCTTAGGACACCACCTGCTGGAACTGTGGCTTTGCTGCCTCTCCTGGCTCTCAACTTCCCTCCTAGAGGACTCCAGCCACCCTTCTCCTTCCAGATCCTTCCAGCAGGAGGCAGATATTGGTCTCTATGCTTTTGCATGTGGCCAGTTTTCTAGGGACAGATCAGCCTCTCCCAAGAATTTGGGTTCACCAGAGTGAGCGTGCCCACAAGTCTGCAGAGCGTATGGCCAGGCCTCTGAAGAGAGAACTGCTGGAAGATTTGCCCCTTTTCAAAAGCGCTAATTCCACAGTTGAGAGCTCGTCTCCTGGGGACTCAGCTTGAGTCTCAAGGAGCACATCCCCTTTGACACTGCTGGCAACTCGAGGTGCTGTGGGTCATTTTCTTGGCTTTGAGGAGTGCAAGGGAAATGCTACAATATGTCCCTTCACATGAACCACCAATCCTTATTTGGAGAACTCTCTGAGATGACAGGGATGAGAGGGAGATGTTCCTGGGGCACGCTTTCACCTGCACATCTCTCAGGTGAGTCAAACATTTGACCCCCAAAAGTTGAGTATGATGGTGAGAGTTCAGGCTGGGAGATAGAGTGTCTGGGTTCAAATCAAGAGACTGCACATCTCAACTCCCATGGTTCTCCTGCATAAAACCCAAGCCAAGCAGTTTATCTCTTCCCGGCTGAGTATCCTACTGAGGCCAGCTAAACTCATTCTTTGCTGATGACAACGTTGCTTGTACCAAATGGCTTTGCCATGTAGCCCTTAGCAATGGCCAGAAGGGCTGCTCATCAAACCGCAGAGCAGGGCTTCTGGCGCACACGTTAAGAAGGGGGCTATTCACAACAAGGTCAGTAGTTCAGAACCCACTAGCTGTTTCTCTGGAGAAAAACTGTGGCTGTGTGCTTCCATAAAGATGCCCAGCCATGGAACCCCCCTGGAGAGGGCCATGATGAGCTGGAGTGAGCTCTACAGGAGTGGGATTTTTTACTGTGGATGTAATCCCACCTGGGCAGAGATTTTCTTTGTGACTTAAAGAGGCTGTACCTTACACCAATGACTTGGCTGATACAAAAGGATTCAATTCAACACTGAAGCAAACCAACTCCAAGGGAAGAAGGCAGCTGCCATGCAGAGAGCTCCAAGGACCACCAACCATGGAGGTCATTGAAGCCAAAACAAGAATACCGCCCACCAGCCCTCAGCCCCCAGGGATGGACAAAGAGAGCGTGCCCATCAAGCTGGTGCACTGGCATGATGCTGTCAGCCTCCGGTGCTGTGAGAACATTGACTTTGGTGTGTTAAAGGCACCCACTTGCGGTATGTTTGTGATGTCAGCGTGTGGAAACTATGGCAAGCCCCCCTCCCTGCCTCACAGCAGCAAAGCCTCGGCATTAAAACCCTGTGCCTTCTGTGGCGCTTGCCAGCTGTGAGAGGGCAGGAAATGCCCTTGGATTTTCTGCTCCTTGTTGCGACCTCCCTCTGAGGCAGGGAGCAGAGGATTTGAGGTTGGAATCTGTTTTGTTTCATCACTACCCTTTGTCATCTCTCTGAACACTGTCATGTGCTCCTCACCAGTGCTTCGCCCTCTCTATCACCACGCCATGTGCTCTTTAAAACATGCACACACACACACACACACACACACACACACCTAATGTTCACATTTTGAGGCACATTTGTCTTTAATTCACTAATAATAACAATAATTATTCAAAGCCACTTTACCATCTGAAAAGAAATCTCTATGGATGCCAACTGCCTTCTTAACAACATTTCCCAATGAAATATTCAGCAGCGATTATATTAAGCCTGAAGTTGTTCATCCAGTTTGTGTTAATCAAAACAAAAACAAGAGACGAAGGGATCCAAAAGGACATGTAAGATCATAGACTGAAAGTAGCCCCATCGAGCACCAAAGGCTTGTCCAGAAGGGCAGAGCCACAGGGTAAAGCTACATCTCTCTGGAGTTGCTGGCATTTAACTAGATGCAAAATGTCAGCGCAGGAAATGGCTTGCCCAATGCAAATACTAACAAGGGAGGCATGTGTTCCTGTGTAAATGGAGCTTTAGCCAATCCGGGCCTTCAGGATCCAGCTCCCATCGCAGCATCCACGGGAAGCACCAGGGGAATGTTCCGTTTGCTTATTTTCCCTCTCTTTGCTAAGAAGAAAAAGAGCCTTTGTGGCCTAGTGGCTACAAGTTGGGCTGCTAATTGCTATATCAGCAGTTTGAAACTACCAGCTGCTTTGTGGGAGAAAGATAAGGCATTCTGCTCCCATAAAGAGTTCGAGTCTCAGACACTCACAGGGGCAGTTCTACGCTGCCCTATAAGTTGGCTGTGAGTCAGCATGGATTCGATGGCAGTGAGTTTTCTAAGAGTAAGAAGTATCTAGGGGTGTAAACAGTTAATGAGCTCTGCTATTAAGGGAAAAGTTGTCTTCCCAACCCACTTAGAGGAGCAGTGAAAGAGAAGCCTGGCAATCTTCTTCAGAATCCTCGGCCATTGAAAAGTTTATAGAATGTATTGACCTAGGTTGTTAAATAGATACAGGTATATGGTGGAGCATACAGGGACCAATGTCATAAAACGGGGTGGGGGTGGAAAAAATCTCTGAGACAGATGCAAAAACTGTGAGGGAATGAGTTGTTGAGGCTGGGGGATCAGGACCATCGTCTCTGGGATTTTCAAAGTTCCTGAGCAATCAGGAAAGGGGCAAGAGTTGGTCTCTCCCCATCCAGAGGACAGCAGAAGAGGAGAACTGATTGGGCACAATGAATCAATGACTAGTGACTCAAGCAATGATCACCCTCCAACACTGGAGACCAGAAGAACTAGATGGTGCCTAGCTCTCACTATCGACTGCTATGAAAGAGATCACATTAGAAGGGCTTGATTAGAGTAGAAGGGAAATGTGGGGCTAAACTCAAAATCATGATTGTCGCGCGCCAGGTCTCGCCAGCAAGAAAAGACGCACCACAACAGGATTCTTCCACAAGCATTTAATTTTTCATAATGCGGTAAAAGACCCCGAAACCCCAAACTACTGCTGCTTATATATGCTCTATGGGGACGTGCTGTGCCCTTATTGGTGCATTTGCCAAAACCTCATGCATTGATTGGTGAGTTCGCCAGAACCTTCGTTTGCATACTCCAGGGTGGAGTTATGACTACGTCATCTCAGCATCACGCATGCGCTAAGTGGTTGTTTATCACTTAGTTGGACCACCGCCCTGACTGCCCGGCGCCATCTAGTAATGGCGGCGAGAGCTGCGGCTACCCACATCACGAGAGCTGTGGCTTCCCACATCTCGCGAGAGCTATGGCTTCCCACATCTCCTCCTTTCTTTTTTATTTTAAGCCTAATCCATCGATCAATTCCAGAGCCTCCAGCAGCTCCAAAAGATCAAGATGGATATAAAGTCCATCGATCCATCCCGGAGCCTCCAGCAGCCCCAGGAGATCAAGATTGATATAAAAACCCAAATCTGGTCACCCTAATGTGTGCAATGAGCAAAGCTCCACATGGTGCAAGGGCTGACCAAGATCCAATTTCTGTCACTCTTCCCAGTGCAATGGGACAATTCCCTTGGGGTGCAGGAGCTGACAACTTATGGGGGTTAATTTTCTCTTAACAAAGAAAGCCAAAGATCATGGGAACCACCACGCTCAATCGCTAAGAGCGCCTGCGTGATGATGACTTTGTCACGTTTTTGCTGGGCTTTAAGCTTGCAGAGCAACCATAGCAACAACACTCCTCCACAGCACATTATTGCAGCAAATGTAAACACCCCCACCCACTCTTTAAAGTAGGAAAAGGCAGTAGAAAGCCAAGAAGTAAAATCTCCAACAGTTATGGGTTTCATTCTTGTGCCATTAAGAGTCGTAATCTGCATCCGGAGTTGTTCTTGAAGTTCTTCCAGCTCAGCTGTCCATTGTCCTGTAAGATACTGGGATATATTCTTGCTGCTAAAAGAAGACTCATTCAAGAATTTTAAAGGTGTTATGCACAAATTAGGTGTTGAAGAAACACAACTTAATTGCACCATGCTCGTAAGAGTATCCACTTGGTGTTGTAATAAATCAACTCTCTGGTTCACTAACAGTAAACCAGACATTAATCGAGCATCCAACATATGGACTGTAGATAAAGCTTCTGATGTAGATTGTGTAATATTGCTAATGACATTTGCTGTCATTACTTGATTAGACATAGCCAATCCTGCTGTAACCGCTGCTGCAGCTGAGATAGTAATAGCTGTAATAATTGCTGCGGTAATGCCAAAATCTCTTTTATATCTATAAAGTGTAGCAATAGGAAAAGTATTGGGATCTGCTTCAACCGGTACAGGTATCATAGTGGGAATCTTTACTATCAAGGCAAATGCCTCAGAGCCATTCCAACATTCAGCAAGCCAACACTGACTGCTAAAGCTATTACATGAAGCTTCCCAAAATGTATCATTTGCATGACTAAAGTTGAATGTTAACAGAAAGAAAAATGGGGGCTGGACACAAACAGGTGATGGCTGAAATTGCACTCTTGATATATTAACCATAGTATTTACTTTCAGCCTCTTTGTAGTGGTATTGTATACACCAGTGACATTGTATAAAGTATCATTAATTCCAAACATTTTTGCAAAAGGAGTTACTATCGTAGATGCTCCACGTTGATTATATACCATCCATTCATACCATGGCCAGGTATTATCAGGACCAGTGGTATTAGTATTACTATTCCATTTTGCTTTACCTAAAGTCGGAGTCATATCAAAACCTGGTATAATAGGGTTGCTCCGATAATTTGGAGACTGACATTGAGTAAAAGTAGGCGGAAAACTTTTTTCAGGTGAGCAACTAGGTAATATGACACGTCTGGTCACATTAGGTGGCACTACTGATCCATTAATGGGCCCAGAGGGCCTGGATCCTTCACGAATCACCATAAGTGTTGTTGTATTTACACGTTTTCCTTTCTCAGAGGTGCCACTTCCACCTGTAGCACCTTGTGCAACTTTCATAAGGGTGGATATAATATTATTAAATGTAGAGTCTCCAGAAGGATCCACCCAATTGACTAAAGATCCATTTCTTACAGATATACAAGGTGCACTAGTATTGATGGTGGTAAAACACAAACTATATGCCAATGTAAAATTGCTTGCATTATATACTTTAGGAGGCTCCCCTCTAGGCGTAATACATGGTATTCCCAAATCACATTGCGTTGATAAGAATAAGGGTAATATTGACGCATTCGAGTGTATGGGAATAGGTACAGGCCAAGTTTTAGCTATGGCCCATAAAAAAACTCCTTTAACTATTGGGGTCCATATTACCATCAGTATCAGCAACATTATTAGGTTGATCATCGTCTTCTTCATTCTTCCTGCTCGCACGATCTTCATCCTCCTTAATTAATCTCACCAGTCTCTCTGGCACCCAGATGGGGTTTTCTTCTTTCTGTGGAAAAACACAAATTGCTCCCCTGGACCTGATTAATATGGGGTCCGGGCCATACCATTTGTTGTCTAGGACATTTTTCCATCGGGCCATTTCCTTTGGTGGCTTTGGCCATTGTCCATGTCTGTCTGCAGCTGATTGGCCTTTCTCATCCAGATTTAAAAAAATTTCAGTTTCTCCCTATTGAGTAAGATGCTGGCAGTTGGTTTTTCATATATGTCCCTGATTTCATTGAGAATTTCCCTTCGATTCCTATTTTTTAGTATTTGTATCTAGAATGGCTGTTAGATATTATCAAATACCTTTTCTGAATCAATTGAAATGCTCATGTGGTTGTTTTTCTTTTTTATATGGTAGATCACATTCATTATTTTTCTCATTTCAAACCATCTTTGCATCCCTGGAACCAATCTCACCTGCTGTGGTTCTTTTGCTTAGCTTTTTGATAGATTGTTGGATTCTGTTGGCCAGGATTTTGAGATTTTGCCCCTATATTCATAAGGGATATTGGTTTACAGTTTTGTTTTGTTTGAAATATTTATTTCTGTTGACAAATAAATGAAATTTTGTCTTAAAGCATGGTGCAGCATGGGTAACAATGTTCACTCACGGTACTCACATGTGGGTGTATCTGCATGTGGGCGGACCCACCTAGAGACAGATAGAGGAGCGGTGTCTTGGTTCCTAAGAACATTGGTAACACAGAAAAATATGAGAAAAAAGACAAAAAGGATGGTAATAGAAATAAATTAATAAAAATTCTATTAAAGGCAACAAAAGAGAGACAATGGGAAGAAAACATAAAATTTAAATTTACAAGACATATTTTTGTTTTAAATTCTATACCATTGGCTAAATTAACTACACCATCAATAAAATTGCCTTATGCCCAAGGGGATGATTGATAATGTTCTCTAACAGAAAATAACAATTATATCTCTGAGGTGAACCAGAGCCAGATGACCCATAAATATGTGAATGGATTTTGCGCTTGCACTTAATTCTAGCCTCAATCTAAGTACAATTAGTTCTTATGAAATGGCCCTATTTGATGCTCGTCCTCATGAAGAAATCACTCAAGACATGAATGCTATAGGAAAGTGTAATGAAGAAACTAGATGGTGCCCACCTATCAGAAAAAAATAGCCTCTGGGGTCTTAAAAGCTGGTCTTAAACAGCCATCTAAGTGAGGGATCAACTAAGTCCATGTGGAAGAAGCACACCAGCCTGTAAGATCCTAGGATTTTAACTCATGAAATTCAAATCTGAAGGAGGGAATGATATCAGCTTCAATTATGAACACCTGGTTTTAAGGTTGTGGATAACATTTGCAAGCTCTGGGGAATCCTCTCTGACCAGAGCCATGGGATGTGAACAGCCCTGTTATCAGACAGATAGCATTGTAAAATTGGTTATTGCAGATGTATTTAAGTTAAAATTTATACATCTCCCTTTTGACTCATTTTAAATATATTCCAGTTCTTTTAACCTCTGCTTTCTTTTCTAGAGCTTTTTTTAATCTGTTTTCTTTGTTATTGTTGTTAGGCTTTTAAAAATACATTTTTCTGTATATGAAATCCAGGATAACTAAATCTATATAGACAATGGTTTGGGGGCTATGGCAGGGGAGGTTGGGGGAAATAACATGAATACAATAAAGAAAAAATGTTCTAAAATTGATTGTGGTGATAATTATTATTACAATTTATCTTAATATAATTGAGCTATTGTATGGCATGTGAGTCATATGCCAATAAAAGTGTTTTTGTAAATGAATTAAAACAATTTTTCCAAGCTGTTCTCAGCCTGCTAATTGTTTCTGTCTTGGAAATTTCAACGACAATATGTTCCAGTGTTTTCTTTTGGGATCTGTGGTGTTTTGGGTTCTCTCTGCTTCCTGGAGAATTATTTTCTCCTCCTCTGTTCTGTTAAGGAAGTATTATTCCGGA